>NC_073394.1:1051529-1056529 GCF_028641065.1 Leucoraja erinaceus
ACCGGTGTGGGTAAGTTGGGCCAGAAGGGCCTCTCTGTGGACTATATAACTTCACAGAGACAACAAGGAACTGCATATCCTTCAGTCACACTGGGCATTGCGTTTATGGAGTCCCACGAATCATACAACATGGAAAACAGTAAACAGTTGGGCTGGGGGACTATTCCATTGTTGTCGTCATTTTTTTAAATTTTTTTTTTTTTTTTTTTTTAAAAAAATTTTTTTTAGGCAAAAAAAAAAAAAAAAAAAATTATTTTTTTTTTTTTTTTTTTTTTTTTTTAAAAATTTTTTTTTTTTTTAAATATATTAAAAGTTAAAAAAATAAATTTTTTTATGTATTTTTTTTTTCCCCCTCTATTTTTTTTTTTTTCAAAAAAATTTTTCCAATATTTTAAATGCGGTTTTACTTTTTCCTTAAGTTGCCTTAGTTTTCCCTCCCTAATGTTTACCTTTTTTTTTTTTTTTTTTTTTAAAATTTTTTTTTTTTTTTTGGATTTTTTCTAATTTAAAAATTGTTTTGTTTTGTAATTTCATTTTAAAGAAACAGTTTATGACATTACATGGATAGGAAGTTTGGAGGATGAATGGACCAAGCGCAGCCGTGGTCCTGTTTCCCATTGTGGGCAATGTTATGCCGAAGGCATGTCTCCTCGTTTGTATCCTCTATGACTCTATTCTGCCCCATTCTCCTGGCCTTCTCTCCATAATCCCTGATACCCTTAAGGGCCTTCCCACTTAGAGAGGCATTTTTAGGTAATGATTCTTCGTTCAACTTTAGTCGAAGTGGGTGGTCCAGTCACTGTTTTTTTTTCGGCCATCTGAAGGGCGCTATGCCAGTCGCCTAAAAGTACCTAAGTGGGAACAGGTCCACTCATACTACTGAAGATTACTTCAATCAAACAGGATAAAAAGATACCACCAGCTGGAGTAACTCGTGCCAGATGTGCCAGTGCACACTTTCTGTAATTGCAAAAGTATTTAAAAGGTATTGCAAGGCTGTTGAGGAGTGGAAGCTGCAGCAGACAAGTACTGTCAGTATGCGTGTCATTGAAGCTATACAAACTCTTTGCTTTGCAGCTGAAAAAAAAATAATCCGAAGGATTTATAAAAAATGTGAAGGTGTGAATCCATCTGTTTTGGGCAAGTTATTTTAAAACACACAAGATGCCATTTTGTTTTAAGACTGGCCGAATCTGTCTATTTTGCAGAGATTGTCGTAAACCGTGGGAAATGAAACATTTGTATGAAATCCTTCCCCAGGTGTGGAACGCCTACTTTAATCGGCATCTGCAGAGTAAACATGCACTTTGTTGACAATCAGCCTTTAAAAATATATATTATCTGTGACGTAAAAAGCCCGGCTATATCTCCAGTTTAAAAAAATCATACGGTTCCAGTTTAGTTTAGTTTGAGAATCATCGCGAAGAAACAGGCCCTTCGGGCCCATCGTATGTCTGCACCGGCCAGCGATCCCCGCACACTAACACTATGGGACAATTTACAATTATACCAAGCTGGTTAGCCCACATACCTGTACGTCTTTGGAGTGTGGAAAGAAACTGGAGATCCCGGAGAAAACCCAATGAAGTTGGCTTTGGTAATGAAAAAAATTGTCTGTAGGATAGTGGAGTGTAAGGGGGATTACTGGACGGCGCGGATTTTATGGGCCGAAGGGGCCTGTGGTGAAGGAGTTGTGGGCAATTTCAGGGAGATGCTAAATGCATTTCGTTGTCTCTGTACTGTACACTGACAATGACAATTAAAATGAATCTGAATCTGAATCTGAATCGGAATTTTTGCTACACGACGTCGCTGATACAGAACAGTGGGGCTGGAAACCCATTAATACAGAAAAAACATTTGGAAATCTCCTCTCTGTGCCAGCATTACAGGGGGGGGGTGGGGGGGGTGGGGGGGGGGGGTAACCAGGAGATCATATATGCTGGCAGAAGGCAAATTGTTGATTTGCAATCAAATTTGGTCTTAGTCAATGGACCTTGTTGTTGGTTAGTCAGGGACACCTGACTGTGATTGTCAGAGGCTCTCCAGAGTTAGCCGCCAGTTTATTAGGTGTCAGCTGGTAAATTTTACATGGCCTAGCCCTGCCGACAACGGCTCAAATATTCCAAAGGTCAACACTTCCAAGCATCGAACGGGAGATTTATTGGCATGTGTCTGGTCCACAGGGCAGGGGGAAGGTTCGATTTGTCCAGGAGACTCACTGAGTTGTCGCTCAAAATAATTCAAAAATAATCCAGAACCAGGGGTCATGCGTTAAGAATAAGGGGTAAATAAATCTCATTTAGGACTGAGATGAGATGAAACGTTTTCACCCAGAGGGTGGTGAATCTGTGGAATTCTCTGCCACAGAAGGCAGTGGAGGCCAATTCACTGGATGCTTTCAGGAGAGAGTTAGATTTAGCTCTTAGGGCTAAGGGAATCAAGGACTATGGGGAGAAGGCAGGAACGGGGTACTGATTTTGGATGATCAGCCATGATCATATTGAATGGCGGTGCTGGCTGGAAGGGCCGAATGGCCTACTCCTACACCTATTTTTTCTCTATTTCTCTAATCCACCCATGCCTACAGCCAATCACTTCAGTGTAGACATGTATTTACCAGACGTTCAGCCACTTGCACTGACATGTAATGAATACTAACAAGCGACTGGGCCTGTATTCGCTGGAGTTTAGAAGAATGAGGGGGGACCTCATTGAAACGTACTGAGTATTGAAAGGCCTGGATAAAGTGGATGTGGAGAGGATGTTTCCACTAGTGGGAGAGTCTAGGACCAGAGGTCACAGCCTCAGAATTAAAGGTTATTCTTTTAGGAAGGAGATGAGGTGGAATTTCTTTAGTCAGAGGGTGGTGAATCTGTGGAATTCTTTGCCACAGACGGCTGTGGAGGTCAAGTCAGTGGATATTTTTTTAATCGCAGAGATAGATAGAATCTAGATTAGTACGGGTGTCAGAGATTATGGGGAGAATGGGGTTAGGAGGGAGAGATAGATCAGCCATGATTGAATGGTGGAGTAGACTTGAAGGGCCGAATGGCCTAATTCTGCTCCTATCACTTATGACCTTATGAACTGAACTGTAATAAGTGATAACTACCGACGTCAATGTTTTACCAAGAATCACAAATCATTCGTCCCTTCGAGCCTGCACCGCCATTCAATATGATCATGGCTGATCATCCAACTCAGTATCCTGTACCTGCCTTCTCTCCATACCCCCTGATCCCTTTAACCACAAGGGCAACATCTAACTCCCTCTTAAATATAGCCAATGAACTGTGGCCTCAACTACCTTCTGTGGCAGAGAATTCCACAGATTCACCACTCTCTGTGTGAAAAATGTTTTTCTCATCTCGGTCCTAAAATACTTCCCCCTTATCCTTAAACTGTGTGACCCCTAGTTCTGGACTTCCCCAACATTGGGAACAATCTTCCTGCATCTAGCCTGTCCAACCCCTTAAGACTTTTGTAAGTTTCTATAAGAAACTTCTATATTGGTACAGAGGCCCGCAGAGCTCACTGGCTGAGCAGAATAGGTAGAGGTTTCCCTCGTTCACCGGTGTTAAATGTTGATCAATAGTTGGGAGAATGCCTGGTTCATATACAGTCGCCCAACCGGGATGCATGTGGGCAATTGCTTCAGAAAATTGGGTTTCACAACAGGTATTTTGTACAGTAGAAGGATCCTGACCTGAAACGTCACCTATCCATGTTCCCCACAGATGCTGCCTGACCCGCTGAGTTACTCCAGCACTCTGTGAAACGTCACCTATCCATGTTCTCCACAGATGCTGCCTGACCCGCTGAGTTACTCCAGCACTCTGTGAAACGTCACCTATCCATGTTCTCCACAGATGCTGCCTGACACCGCTGAGATACTCCAGCACTCTGTGAAACGTCACCTATCCATGTTCTCCACAGATGCTGCCTGACCCGCTGAGTTACTCCAGCACTCTGTGTCTATCTTCGGTATAAACCAGCATCTGCAGTTCCTTTCTGCACACTTTGTGTCTTTAATTACTTTATCCTTATGTTTATAGTTAACAAGACCCCATGGTTTGTGTACATTAGAACATGCAGAGCACAGTGTAGTCCAGAAACAGGTGCCTTGTGCTGAACATGATGCCAAGACCAACTCTTATCTACCTGCATGTGATCCATATCCCCCCATTCCCTGCATGTCCATGTGCCGATCCAAAACCCCATAAACACCACGATCGTATCTGCTTCCTCCACTGCCCCCGACAGCACGTTCCAGGCACCCACCCCCCTCTGTGTAAAACATTTGCCCCGCACATCTCATTGAAACTTTGCCCCTCTCCCCTTAAAGCTGTGCCCTCTAGTCTTTGACATTTCCATCCGTTATTATTTTACTCACTTGGGTGTCAAAAGATTTTTGACGTGGGGCGGTTGATGATGGCGCCGGGTGGGAGACGTGAATGGACACGTGGAAGTGGGGACGCTGCTATCGGGTGAAAGGAACGAAGGAGGAAAAACCGACGTGGGGGGGGGGGGGGCACCGTGAGGGGGGATCGAGAATAAAGGGGGGGGGGCCTAGCATGGAGGGGCGCTGTGTGGGATGGGGAGGGGGGAGGAACTAGGGGGACTCGGCCATGGGGGGGGGCACCATGAGGGAGGGGGGAGGAAGAATAAAGGGGAGCCGGCGTGGAGGTTACTCTATAACTCTGTAAACGCCCTTTATGTGGAACTATTTGCATACCTTGGCAAAGCAAAGTTCGCTGTGACTTGTCACATTTGACAATAAAGTATTCAATTCAATTCAATTCAACATTTGAATTCAAATGCTGAGTTTCATATTTAGATTTCTCAAAGAGCATCACCCATTAATTAATATGCGGGCAGTCTTGTTATATATGGGAGACATAAATTAATTAACTACTAACTAAATTAATTGTAAATTTTGTCTTCTGAGATGAAATACTTTCTGCTCAACGTGTCAGAAGGAACTGCAGATGCTGCTT